>NC_138150.1:25715352-25752852 GCF_964199315.1 Orbicella franksi | reverse complement strand
GCAAGCGTGACGGCGAGCGTGGCATACGAGCGGCCAGCGGCCAAGCCGCAAACCACGAGTAGCGCGGGCGTCGGAAGACGAGCGATACCCGCGTTCTTCCCACGGATTTTTGAACAAAAGAGAGGGAGTTCGCAGTCTACCACTATCGCTTCTTGTTGTCATGTCTTGTCCAAAATATTTGATAAAATATGCTTGTATTTTTTAACTGGAGCATACTGTGAATCTCTCGATATTGTCGCTCAAGCAAAGTTGCCACATTGCCTGATTTGTGCTTTACAAACATTGGTATAGTTGCTGTGAGATTATGATCATTCACCCTCAAACAAACTGTGAGAAGTATCAAGACATTTCTTGGGAAACCTTTAAGGTGGCTCTCTATAGTTTTACGATCGCATGCGCGCTTAGGACGAAAGCTCAAGTAATCTGCGTGCCCTCGAAGGAGAACGTCAGTGTTTTTCGATATTTTATGACGTCAACAGCTCAAAAAGCAAAACTGACAATGAATTTTCTCGCGTTTCCTACGGTGAAATTCCGTAAAATTTGGCAGACTGGTAATAAATATTTTACTTTAGTTGGAGCTCGTTTTTATGCGAAATCTATTTGACCAGTTTTTCTGCAGCGCTAAAAGACAAAAATTTGCAAAAATCTAAAAAACTGCCGGTACAAACCCTACTTTTTTTGCGTTTAAAATTCGTATCCCGCCACATTCAATGTACCGTAAAAATTTTGGAAAATTTCACCGAAGGAAATTCAAGAAAATCACAAACAAAGCCATAAAAACGGTAAACAACGCATTTGTTTGGGCATTTCAAAGATGATAGTAAATCAGCATATTATCATTGCTTATTACATTTAATAGGTTTGAAAGGACTGGGTGTAAAAACGAATTGAAAAACAGTATTCAAAACATAACACTAGCGCACGCAACGTGATGAATGATTACTCTATGGAGCCACCTTAAGGGCGAGTTGAAAAATATGCCAGTTTATGAATCCTACTGTTAAGAAAAAACACGAGCACCGCTACCGAGTAAAGGGGGCAAGGCTTAGTGGCAGGCAACGCCGACAGGTTTGTGAACCGAAAGTGACGATTTATGGCACAACTCCACAACTTTTTTTTCTGGATATAAAATAGTGAGTACCTGCACTGTCCATCTCGTGAGTTAGGTAGGTCAAATAATCTTGTAGTTCTTTAGGTGAGCTCATATCAAACTTCTTCAATTCCGTTTTCACTATCTGACGTATATCTTCCGTAATTCTTAATCGGGCAAGTGATGATGATCCAAAAGATGGCATCCTTCTGGGAGGAAGACTCGGCCCCATGCCAGATGATGATGATCCAAAAGATGACGTCGTACCTGAAGAACTTCTCGCCCTCATGCCAGATGAAGATGAACGAGAAGACGAAATACCTACAACAAAAGATCGTAAACAAGGCAATTAGCATCCAAAACATTTCTTCAACAGAAAAGTCTGTACTGAGTTAAAACATATTCATCAAAGTATTCTAAATGACTGTAATAACTGCTCCTCGACTCCACTATCCCGCCAAACGACTTAATTTATGTCAATTAATTTTAACTCAAACAAGAAAAAAAACCATGGCCACATTTATTAATGTGTTTTGCATAAAATTGTTATCATTGATACTTACCATGGAAGTTATAGCAGAGATAATTTCTTGCAAGACTATGTTGGATTTTGCAATTTTTGTGGTCTCATGTAAGACCACTAAGTCAGAGGCGGATCTTGAGAGTCACTTTGAGGAAGAGATGACACGTGATAGACCTTCGGGAGGATAAATAGTTTGACAGATAGACTGGGTTCTAGTAATTGCGAGTCATTGTTTTCGAGTTGTTTCGTCGGCCATTGCTTCTGTCGAAGCGTTGTGGTACTGTGTAATTACAACCCTTTTACCTGTTTAGTGAAAGTGCTATTTAGGTGTTGCTGAGTGAGTGTCCTCGGGGATACGGGAGTTGTTTGCTCACACAACCCCACGTATCCAGACTCGGCTTGTGTTTAGTGCGGATTGCATTGAAGCTAATACGCTTTCGCAAGCCCATTTTCGTTGGCTTGAAATCCGGTGCGGGTTGCACCACACAAGCTCTCACAAGCCAGTATTCTCACAAGCGAGCTTCAGGGTTGTCAAAACAAGCCGGCAACCGACGCATTTAACTGGCTATTTCGACTGAAAACTCAGGCGCCGGCTACTCTGTATGCTAGTAGGTTAGTCCTTAGCGTGATATTGGAGAAATAAAATGGAAATAAAATTGCTCAGTTGATAATTTGTTTGGTCGATCTTTCTAAAGCATTTAAAGTCACTCTAGGGGATCCCCTGATCATTTCGGACATTCTGTGCGAATATATGACTGGATTTATGAAAACCGTGTTAAGACTTTGCACCAAAATTGAACGTAGAACAGATACTCAGAAACGGTTATCTCATGCTATGTTCTGTCAGTGCTGTGTTAAATTCATATCATTCTGCTCACTTCCTCATAACCTGCTATACGATACTCCGTCAACAACAAACGCTTTAAGGGCCCATTAACCGATCTTTTCGAGCCGTTGCTAAGGAAAAGTTACTCTCATATAACCTCATCATTTTTAGTTAGTTAAGAGTTATTTCATGTGTTTTAACTTTTTCATGATCAGTAACACTAGTGATGACGCCATCAGGCCACGCCCATGGTCATGTGACTAATACTGAAAAAACGCAAAGGCTCCCAGGCAAATTACTTTATCAGGATTTTTTTCATTGATTTAATATTTTAATTTAAATCCTCATTACGCTATGCATAGATTTTGTTTCATTTTTGAAAGGTCAGATTTTGAGGGAATTTTAAAATATTAAAATATTCGTAATTTTCTGGGAAAAGCATGATTTTGAAAAAGGAATGCATAGCTATCTTTCCAACGTTGGCTTTAATCGAAATCCGTCGAAAAAGGCTGGATTTAATGAAAAACCGCGTTTCCTTTAACATTTAAAGAAACCGGAAGTGCGCCCGATATATATTGGAAGTTACCCTATCAGCGCGTGCGCAATTTACACTACCAGCGCACTTCGGTGAGATCAAACAAAGCCACACGGAATTACTTTTTCTCTTTCTATTGCTCTTGTTTTTCTGTTTTTTTCTTATTTTGTCTTTGCTTGTACTTTGCATTTTGTGAAACACAAAGAAAAACATCTAAAATGTAAGCGAATTTGCAAGTTATTGAGTTGTTTTTAGTTTCCGCGCTCAGGCTGACGTAAGTAACCGGAAGTGAAATTTCACCTCCTTAGCAACGCGCGCGAGCGCGCGCATAAATCGGTTAATGGGCCCTTAAGAACGAGAGAAACATACAGCTTGTTATACTTTTTGTGTAAAATGTATCCGGTAATGGCATCGCAAATTTGGAAATTTTGTAAAATCCGCAACCCCGCGCTTGCTGGTCAAATTAGCATAAAATTGTAAATTTCGTCACAACGTGTCGAAAAATCGTTGAGGCAGCGAATTTTTGTAAATCTTGTAGAGTTAAACGAAAAATCGCAAAATTTGCTAAATTTGAAACTGAAACGAAAAATCGTAAAATTGGTAAAATTTGTAGCTGCGTTCAATCCTTGACATATAAGTGAACGTTTAATCAATCGGCTCTTAACGTTCAACTTACTTGTACACGACAAATCTACTCACAAAATCCCTCTACAAAAGGTGAATCCTCTTTATATACCACCTCATTACGAATTCATTACGTGTTAAGTGTTCGCAGTATAACCATCTTTTCATCTTACAACTAATAATAGTTATCACTAAAGCTGCCCCCGCTTTCTCTTATTTCTACTGATTGAAAACAATTGAACATTATTGTATGAACTAAAACTTCTATATCTTTCTTTTGTAAACTTTATCACCCATGATGTTCCTATAACTTAGGCATCTTATCATGGTTATTATCCAAACATTAAACTAACTAAACTAAACCAACACTTTCTATTTAACCCATTCCATTCCAGACAGCCGTGAGTTTTCGTTTGAAAGGACACAAAAAGTACTTTCTGAAAAAAAAAAAAAAGGTTTCCTTCATGGGAACTAATATTTCTGTTACAAAAACTTCACTCAGTAGAACTTAAGAAAAAAAGGTTAAAAAATTATAGAGAAACAAAATATTATGTCAAACCACTCTGCTGTTTGAATTTGATGATGAAACAAGCCATTTTTCTTGTTATAAGAGCAAACGTATCTCGAAAGCAGAACTGCAGTTGAGAAAATCATCTGCAACTTGCCGTCACGATTTTTTTCTAAGTTGGGTAGGAGGAGGAAGTACCCGGCAAAGAAAAGGCCTTTCTCTGCAATTCCCTCCTTCCCCTGCCCTCTTGCTAAGAAAGGCCTGATACTCAAGTTATTAACAGAAGTATCGCGTTACTGTCACCTCCAATCTGTAAATGCAAATTAGAGTCAAGTTCTTTCTCCTCAACGAAAACGCTGCAAAACATTTGCATTTACCTTTGGATTCCCACCAAGTCACCCAGCCGTGACATGAGCTCTAAGTCACGTAAGATTACTCAACACAAATGAGCGATCTGAATAAACGACATGCCAAAGATAGAACTGGCAATCGGAAGTATTTTAGTCACAATTGAACACGAACGAAGCGACACTCGCCTTGAATATCGAGATTTACCGGTACTTCAGAATTACTTAAGATACCTTCTGAGTTGTCTTTATCCCAAAATTCATCTTCAGGATCTTTGAAATCGTTTTCAATTTGTTTTATATTAAAATCTCCGCCATTTCGAAGAGAACTTACTTGATCGCGGTGTGTTTATTCGACCCCCAGCAAACTTTCGGCAATCCTTTACGCACTTTTCGGTAATCCTTTGCGAGCCGTGTTCTCAAAAATAGAGATTTTTTCTGCTACGGCGAAATTTTCCTCCCTATACGCGAGGACTTCTTGGGTGCCTCCTCGGGTATTAGCCGTCTGGGCCAAAACCCTGCGGGGGCAACTAGCGCGAGCATTACATTTAAATATACCAGTAACCGTCATACAATGTATATATTACTTATTGCATTAGCTTGTGCAATCATTACATCTGTTTTGTTACAATATTTTCATTGTAGGACCTATTAACAGGGAGTATCAGCCTGGACAAAACATGGTATTATTTGTTTTATCTTTTCTTTAAACCAACTCCCAGGATTTCCCTTTGTACAAACAAAAAATAAACAGTACTATAAAAGTTTGTAAATACAGGTACATGTATTTTATGAGGTATGTTTTCCAACACACTTGCACGACTGATGAGTTTGAAAAAAAAGCACTAGAGCTAAAACAGTTCACAGTATCACATGTATAATTCATTAACACACATTCAGGTACCTGAATCAGAACTGATATCATCCCTTCCTTTCAAAGAAAGCCTTTTGTTAAGTGAATGGATTAGATCATAATGAAATGAAGGTACCAGTGGAGCTTCAAATCCCAACTGATCTATAAAAATAAAGAGAGACTCACTGCTGAGTTACTACGATTACCAGTTAAATAAGGTGTGACAGAAGTTTGGTAACCACGTTTTAACGTTAAAATCGTGTCGGTGTCACGGCAACTCGCTCCGTTTCCAGTGTTAACTTGCCCTTCTTCCCACGTACCAACCCAGTGTGGAACTATCTACCGCTGACCGTGTCTTTGTGCAAATATATATTGCTTAGAGAGTTTCTTATTCAGTAAACATTTGGATTTAGATACAATGCCCTTGTAATAAGTGTCAAAGGTCATCTAAACCAAATATATCATTTTGGCCCAGGTTGTTTTATTTGGTGTTTCCATCGTTTCTCATGACAAGTCAAATTAATTGTATTTAAGGCCGCTACTTTAATTTCACAGGGTCATTACTTTTGGAAATTTGCTGCTTGCAATATTTGCTATGAGATGTATAACTTAATTTCCACTTAAAGAGGATCGTTACTCACTAGGTTGTGACTTTCAGAACTTTACAGTATGTCTCTTTTCCAAAAGATGGGAATGACAGAGGAATTTCAACTGAGAGAAGCTCTGATTACTAGAGCTTGTAGAAGACTCTGTTTCAGCTGGTTTGCCACAATGATCTACATGTACCTTCATCCTTTGATACTGAAGAACCTTCATCAGTTCCAGTTTTCAGTTTTTCCTCGACTGTTTCTGTTTGCAAGTCATCTTCTTCATCCCGTTGAGATACTTTCTCATCGTCAGTGAAATACACATGGACTGGTTGTTCCACAGGTACAGCGACACTTCCACATTGATCTTTAAAGATAAAGGGAGATTCACTTCTGAGTTGATAATGGTGATGTAATTGATGTTTGTTATCATAATTATAATGATGGCAAAAAGACAATACAGTGCTGGGCAGAAGTAAGCTAAGATAATGCAATGTTGAAAGCTTTCTTCCAGTGCTCTATTTCGCGTTGGCTTTCCCCTACCATGCTAACCGGAACACAATGGAATGTTCATTCCAGAAGACAAAGAACGAGTCAGAATTTTTTGTTAAACACGTTCTTATCTTTTCTGTACAGTAGAATTCACGAGAAATCGTTCTTGCAAGGGGTTGGTAAAAAAACCTCAAACATCATAATGGGGTCTACTGTGCTGCTGTTACAAAGTTCAAAAAATATATATATTTCTCTCCTTAAAATGCACGTATTAAACACTTCTCAGTCATTATCCTGAAATTTCCGTTGTTAGTAATGTAACAATAGACGATGTTCGCAACCACTAGTAGACAATAATCTTATGATGGCCTACGATATCTGCTTCAAAATAAATAAAGTTACAGGCAGTGCATGTATGATGGAAGACACAGTTGTGTCCATGTGTTTTAAATGGGAAAGTTGGTTAAAAAATAGTATAGTAAAGTTCCAAATCATAATTTGGTGTTTGTAGCAAACTGTTTGAGTGGTTTCAATCCAATAATTCTTCACTCGTTTTAAAGACTAGAGGTTCAGTTTCAGCTATTAATTTTTAGGAATTCAAATTTTGCACATGCCACCATGTTTATTTTTGTAAAACTTGATGGGTAATATTTATGACATCAATGTGTGGTTGGACATTTTCAAAATACAGCATAGCGTGGATTTAGAGATAAAAAGTAACATTCTTTCAGTTGTAACAAAAAATCTTTATCTGTGGACTCCATATCAAGATCACTGCGCTTATTTACTTTATTAAAGTAAACCTGATGGTAACCAGGTGATTTAAACTGAAAACTGAACTCTTCATATTCAAACCACTTGCAGTGATATGGACTTAAAACCCAACGACCAGTCAAGGAAACCCTTATATGTGCTTTACAGCTTAAACTGTGTAATGAGTTTTTTCCATTTTCCAACTTACTTACAACAACTGGCTAAAGTGAATCTGACCGAGTTTAAACTAGAATTCCAGAGTTCAATCCATCAACACAACGGAAACATACACAGCAAGATACGATGCAAGTAAAATTACATCATGTGATCACGTGACTAACAATCAATAAGTTAATGTCAACTAAGGGGGCTCCCTGAATTCTGTACAAACTGCTTTTCAGACAATATATAATAGTGTTTCAATTCTCCAGTTCTCCAACCAAAGGAAACTTCTTTGGAGCTCAATATGGAAAGGAATAACCCTAAAGAACCCTTGACTGGTCATTAAGGTCTTAAAGCTGATGAACCAATGTTTACAGTGCCCTCTAATTCTTGGATACGTTTTACTCCAAGGTTTAACTTCCTCAGCTTATTCTAGGTGGGGCTTCGTATCAGCTGAGGGTGGTTGTGAGTTTTGAAGGCACTAGCATCTAGAGCAAATATTTTTGGATCCCTGTAAATATCATATGATGTAAATACAGTATTACAATATAATACACTTAATGTACTATCAGAGTATGAAGCAAGCACTATGTCAAGGTAGTGTTGACTCAAAAAGAAATTCCAGCTGCAGAAATATTTATTTATATAGCATCTCACAATAGGCACAAGCACACATTGCGTGCCTATTTTCCCCCTTGATAGGAAAAAAACATTTTTTTTCATGTCATGTACCTTCATCATCTGATGCTGAATCATCATCATCATCTGTTTCATCTGCTTCTGTACATTGGTAAAAAAAGATTGAAATTTTAACCACGAGAAGTCACTAACTTATAAAACCTACCAGTTTCTCAAACTGATTCTACATGTGGGTAAATCGACAAAGGCACAGTTTCAAAGTACACGTAGAGAAACAATAAAATTTCCTGCTTTCAGTATACAGTAATAAGGCCGCTCTAAAGTAATTTTACTCCTTATTACACTCATGACAAAACCAAAAATGATCTTTATGATGAAAACACTTTCCGTACCATTTGTCCCGTTTTCAAAATTTTCAGAATTTAAACTCATACCAAATGAATTTCAAACAGTAAGAATAAAGATCTCCATTAGAAAGAGTTTTTCAGCTCTGTGATTTCTCCATGACATGGTACCAGAAATGATCATTACCATGAAATTCTTGGCTTGTTTAAAACTAACCTTTGGCTGAATCTTTCCCAAGGAACATTTTGCATGCTTTATACTCCTCTTCTGAGATCATTGTTTTAAGCTTCAACTCTGCAAGGCTCAATGCTGTCAAGATCTCTTCTGTAACAAAACATCTTTGAACCACTTCACCTAGATGACCAGACAAATAATCTCCCCACAATCTCTCCAGGATCTGGAGTGAATCACACTTCACTGTTATCAGCAAACTTCCAATACTAACACCAGCAATAGTGAGTCGCATTTCTTTCATGTATGCCAAAAAGCTATCAAAATCATCCTTACTACTCAGTTGTCTAGCCTGCAGATACTTGGCAGCAATTAAACGTAGGACTTCTCCTTCTGTAGGTGCTTGGGTAACTGTACATAAAGGCTGGGTCTGTCCTGATGGCACAGGTACTACAGATGCGTCCTGGTGCCCACCATTTTGAGATCCCCCTGATTCTATTGTTGAAGCAGAAGTTCTAAAGGCCTGTGTGTTAAGCTCTGCTGGTTTCATGGTTTCCACATCAATTCCCAAGTTCAAAGCTGTTGAATTAGTAAGAACAATTTTTAAATGTTTCCATATTCAGTTTCAGTCTTCCGTTATTTACATACATACAGTTAATGAGTTGATGAACCTGCTCACAGCTTATGATTAAATTATCTAGACAACAGATTCTCCAGATGGACACTTCCACAAAGAGACCAGTGAGAAAAACTAGTGTAACTGTAGGTTTGCAATCATATGACTCTCCATGAAGTGCACATAACTAAGAACTGTATTAACTTTGACTATTATTAAGTACTCTATCGGCGTCGACAAAACCTGGATCGGATCGGACCGGATCACCGATCGGATCACGGACCGGATCACGGATCGGATCACGGATCAGATCACGGATCGGATCACGGATCGGATCAAGGAAAAAAAATTCAAAATTCAAAATTTTGTTGAGCAAATTACACTAGAGTGACTACTGTGAGCAGAACGTTTTATTTAATTCAGTTGTGATATTCCTTTATTCTTTTATAATATCAAGCCAACTGGGAGCTGGTCACAGATAAATTTTTTTCAGGCTGTTGGGTTTTGATTGCGATGATCAATCATGTCTTCATATCTTTCTCCGCAGTTCAGATAAATGATATTTCGTATATTCGCTTGCATCAAAGGTAAACTGTCATAAAACGCGTCAGCATGGTAATAATAGGACGAACGTATGAATCGAAACACAAAAACTAAAAACACTAATAATATTGAACACCTGATGATTTCAAACAATTTCCGTTTCTGAGACAAGTCTATACTTTTACAAGATGTGAGTTTGGAATACGATATTTCGTACTGGAATAATACGAAACAGACCATTTGTATTTCAAGGAAATACGGCTGTTTTACAAAAAAATATAGGAATAACATCGATAGTGTGAACGATAGCGCAACCCGAGAATAGACAACATTTTAGGAGTTACGTCACGATTTTTAAAGTCATTTTTAGGGTCGTAAAGAGTTGCCTTTATATGGAATAAAACCTTAAAATGATCGTGTTCTAGGAGAGAAAGCACTTGAGAGGCAAGAACAAATCAAAACGGAATGAGGATCGCTAAGGATGGCAAAGATTAACGAGGACTGCAAATGACGAACTTGAAAAACTAGGCTAGTTTTTTCAAGATGCGCAAATCGTGACGTAGCTCCTTTAAAGCAAGTCATGTCCTTAAGCTTTCGTACGTAAGCTTTCTCATTAACTGTAACGCTAACTGTAACGCTCACATCTGACACGAAAAAGTAGCCGAGAATTAGCTACTGATACTAACAACAATTTCAAAAACGAGAATGGGAGGTTCATGCCAGCTTCAAGCCAACTAACGTTGTCATTCTCTGTAATTAACATGTCATTGCGTCAAATTCGGGATTCTTATTTTTAACATATTTTAGTTTTCCAGTATTATTATTTATTTATTATTATCTTATAAACGATTTGATTTTTTTTTGCTTTAAAACATTTTTTTGTTTTTTCTGTGATCCGATCCGTGATCCGATCCGCGATCTGATCCGTGATCCGATCCGTGATCCGATCCGTGATCCGATCCGTGATCTGGTCCGTGATCTGATCCGTGATCCGGTCCGGTCCGGTCCGATCCAGATTTTGTCGACGCCGGTACTCTATAAAGAACTCTTAGGTCATAAGAATTCATGATCATTAAGTTCAGGACTATCTTACTACTATAACTGGATTTCAGAATTCAACTCATCCTGTAGCTAGTTAACCAGAATTCTCAATAGTCTACATACATGTACAGTTTACATTTAACATGCATGTTTGAAATTTGTATATAATTATTTCTTGTTTTTACATGTATTTACTGTACTCCAGTTCACAAGCTCCTGAAGGTCTTGTTTTTGTTCCAAACACAGAGAAATTAATACTTCTTTGGGATTTAAAATGGAAAGGAAAACCACAAACTAATGTTTAGGTGGTCTCAGAATGGAAGATCAAGGAGTACAGAATCCTCAAACCTCTCTAGTGAATAATTTTTTCTTCCTTCAAATGAGGCAAAAACATTGGTGTGCTTTCAAGTGAGTTTGAATCAGTGTTACGTTTGAATACTGATCATGGATTTAGGGCAGCTTCCTAGACGTGAGAAAACAAAAATGGTAATGTACAGTATTACTTCGAAATTGAATTCAACTTTTGGAAGGACTGGTAAAGCCACAGCCAGCAAAAACTCAAGCATTCGCTTTAGCATGAAGAATTAATTTGAACATGCTGTCTGATGCAGTGAAGCGCCTCTGCGAAATTTTTTTGCTTTGTTTCTTTACTTCATCTTGAGAGAAAATTTATTGTTATCCAACTTCCTGTCACGTTTCTTTCATTTGGTTGCCTTTATTTAAAAATTTTAAGTTTTAAATTAAAGGTGAACAGTATTTTAGATTATTAAACTTCCACTTAAGATTTCTGCATTTAATTTACTTTTCAAATTTAATTTTCAAATTGGCTTTTACCGATGTCTTTCGCTTTTATTTTCTGCTGTTTTCTTAAACGTTAGTCTAGCTTTATAGCACAAGAATGGAAATTCTTTCGTATTTGGTTTCGTTTTGTCTTCCGAAGGCAATAATTAACTCATTAATGCATAATTATTCAATTTACTCAGCTTCTGTTGGGCAAAAAAAAAATGATTTCTTGTTTTCTTAACACTTTTATACATCAGGTTGAGTTCTTTTTGATGATATTTTTTAATATTTTGGCCGATCATTATTTTACTCAACTTTATATAAATGTTGTCTTGAAACCTGATCTTGTGTCTAGGATTAATGTGTATATTTATTTATTTATTTTTTTTATATTTTATTCTATTTTATTAACCACACTACAACAATATATGAAAAAACAGGAAAAGGGAGAAAAGGACATGATTACAAGAGTGACAAAGAGGCCTAAAGGAAACTAGGAAACTTACGTTAATTGGGCCTCCTCAATTACAAAGTTACTAATTAAAACATAAATTGGCATTTAGGCGACAGATACAGAACAAGTTATATTCAAAAACAAAATTGATAAGTACTCAATATCTTCCACAAAACTAAACAGTTATAAAGGCTAGAAATAGTTATTGCAAATAAATATTTACAAAATTAAAATTATGATGCATATGCAAAGACTATGAATAAGTTAAAGAGAAATTACAAAATTACTCAGAACTGATTATTCCCGACAAAAGTATATGTATATATAAAGACAACTAATAGTTATTACCGATAAATGTCTTAAGTGATTTTTAAAAGGAAACTGTAGAGATCGAATTGATGATATCAGAATTAAGAGAGTTGTAAAATTTTGCTCCTTTGTAAAAAACAGAAAACTGTTTCATATTCGTCCAACAGAAGGGCAAATGAAATGCGGGAGAGTTTCTTGTATAATAGCAACGTATTTGTCTATTTAAGGTAAACTTACCATGCAAATTCGAAGGGAAGAGTGCAGTTTTGATAGGAGTACATGAATAGATATATGCTTTATTTTTGTGCTTATGCTTGCTCTGAAATATTTTTAAAAAATGCCAGGAAACTAGGGGTAGGTCGCATGCAATTTTATGCAGGCATGAATGGGTCAAACCTCACGAAAAAAATGTTAGTGTGGATATCGTATATTACCTGCAGTGCTGGTTACTTGTAATCCATCAGTTGAAGTGGCATTATTGGCAGGAGGTTGCTGCTCAGAAACATGGTGCTCATTATATATACATTTCGCCGATAAAAGTAAATAATAAACTCTAAGGTAAAAAGCTGTTAAAATTGTGAGTCTAGACATTTTCAATCTGTTTGATCATCATCAGAGTGAAATAATATGCATATGGTCAGTGTTCTTATAGTTCAGGTAATGCCAGTTATGTAATACCTGTTCCCATGGGGAACAAGGTGAGGTCCAGTGATTGCACTTGTTTAGTTCTGGACGGAAGCGTGCGATGTAGAACGTTTCTTTTATTCGCCTTTTTAACCATGAATGGGCAGTGGTTAAAACTTCCCACGTGTACTTGTGGTTAGGGTGTTTTCTGATGTGCTTGGCTGGCTTTGACTGCTTATTAGCATCTGAATGTTCATTAACACAAACCTGGAGGTTGCGTACTGTTTCGCGAATGTATGTTTGTCCACAAGTACACTTGCCTTTGTAAATGACGTGTGATGGGTGTGTGTTTTTGTCTTTTAACTTGAAGATTGATTCCATCCTGCATGTTTGAAGTTGAACCTCCATTTGGTGTACGTGTTAAGTTTCTTTAAGAATTTTCTACTTTCTACTTCATTTGTTCTGCAGAAAGGGAGACGGATTGCGAGTTTAGGTCTTTCAACAAACCAGTGGACAGGAATTATTGTAAATTGTATATTGTGTATTGGAATTATTCAGATCAAAAATGTTTAGACTCATTAAATTTTAACAGCTTTTTACCTTAAAGTTTTACATGGTACTTATTGCCAACAGGAACAGATTCAGTTGTTTCTACAAAATGATGGGATCATGTATTCTTAACTCTTAATTAAATACAATGGTTACAATGTTTGTATATCAACACCAAGGAAAATAAGCCGCAATTGTGAGGAAAGAAACAAACTGTTTTAAATTAGCTTAAGTATTCAACTTAATTAGACACTGTGCTGCTTAAAGTTTGGTTATTCAATGCATAGCTGACAAAGTGATTGATATGCTTTATCCATGCTTTATCCATGCTTTATCCATGCTTTATCCATGCTTTTTCCACGCTTTGTCCACGCTTTATTCATGCTTTATCTATGCTATCCATGCTTGCTTCACAAACTGACTTATTACAGGGGTGGGGTGGGGTGTGGAGAAGAGAACATGTTTTATCAAAAGCGAAATGATCCATTTTCATAAAGGTTACTTCATGTTGAGAACACGGCAGATCTTTTCCGCGGGTAGCGGGTGGCGGGTGGTGGGTGGCAGGTAATGGGTGGCAGGTGACAACTCCGACCAATTCAATTTAGTATTGAACTTGCTCAGAAGGATTCTGTGTCTAACCCGGCGAAAATTTCAAAAGGCCGCTGGATGCCTGATTTTCCTGCTAATGAAAAATTTTTGCTCAATCCAGACACTCTCACTTCCTTTTAATTATTTTAAAATTATTAGTTCTTAACGTTTTGTCGTTGTTGCTGTTTTTTCTTTGAAAAAATTGACCCAACTTTAGTGCTTAAGTGCTTTAGATAACCATAACCTAACCTGACCTATATGTACATTTCCCAGCGTGACCTTTGCCTGACTTCTGGTCAGCTCATAAGGAATTTATTGTGAGGATAGGTTTTCCCTTGGGACTGTAAATTTCTGAATGAATGGACACTTGGACTGACAACTGGAGAAATCTAAGTCTGGAGAGCACTGCTTTGCCTGCGGGAAATGAAACTCACGATACCGAAATGTTTCTCGGTCCGATTTACGACGGTTTCAAACCACTTGAAAAGGCTTCTCATTGTACATAAGAAAGTAGAGTTTCTACAGAGTTTTTTGGGGCTAAGGCGATGGCCCAAATTGTTTTCAAGATAGACGTGAATGTGACGCCTCTTATGTTAGCGTACGTTTAGAATGTCTCATTATGTGAGTAAAACCATTTCAGATTTGTTTATTATACCATTATTGTAGACATTTTCAGGTATTGCTACCTGGTTTTGTTAGTGTTAAAAGGATTTTGTGGCAAATTTCTGTAGAATGGAATGATTAGAAAGGAAATAGAGCTTTTGAAATAGAAATAGAGCGTACAGTAAAAAAAACCGCCACCCGTTAGTTACCCGCCACGCATTATCCGCCACCCGCCACCCGTTACCCTCCTACCGCCACCCGTTACCCTCCACCTGCCACCCGTTACCCGCCACCTGCCACCCGTTACCCTCCACCCGCCACCCGCCACCCGTGGAAAAGACCTGCCTTTGAGAACAGCACATAATGAAATCAGTATCAGTTGTCACTTGCACGTGAGCTGGAGGCGAGATGGATGCCATATTAACTGCCTTGGGTGTAGAGTCATCTTGAAAAAGCAAGGATGGAAGGAACTTACTACACATGCAGTGTTTCAAAGGGTGGTAATGTCATCATTCTCAATACAATGATGTCACATGGTCTTGATATCAATTCAAATGATAGAAATGTTGACACTCAGTTGATGATCAATAAAGCTGCCCCTGTGGGCATGAGTTATCTACTTAGTAGGGGAGCACGTTAGTTTCTTTCTTCTTGCGCTGTTAATTAAGGAACTATTCTTCTACTCATTATTGTAGTCATTTTCAAGATGGCTCATTAGAAGTTATTTTTTACACACTCGGCGTTGTAAGAAAATTAGTGAGAGGTTCTGGTGACATATTTAGGGTTACTAAGAGTGCTGCTCTGACCGCTGTATTTATAATTTTCCTTTTTTAATTTTATTAATGGCATATTCAAAGTTCACACAACAATGACTTCAGGATACATGCCTTTTCTGTGCTCACAGGGAGCAGAAGCACTTGCGATCTACAACATTAAGTATACTGCTTTCATGGATTGATGTTACACTATTTTCCTCATTGAATATGTAAATTTCAACTAGAAATTAAGAATAAAGTAGTAACTAAAAGTATCGTAATTCCATAGAACCCTGTTGATTTTCACGATAGTTTCTGTTAATTAACTGTTATGTAACAATAATACTATCTCGTGAAATGACATGGAATAATGTTAATTACACTTCACCGATGAGGCTGTGGGCAGAGTGGTCTAAACTGAGACTATATTCTGCAAGATTGAGCACGATAACCGTTGGTGCAATTAATTTGTTCAACAAACTGTCAGTGAAACACATTTTTACAGCAGATTGCGGACAATTCTTGGCTGATTGTTTATCACAGGAAGGTCAAGAATTTGTTAATGAAGGGTCATTTAAAGTGCTTGGAAATAAGCCCGCTGTGCAAGTACATGTATTTCCCTCTAGAAAGGAAATGAGGACCACTCAGGGCAAATGAATTTTTTGACAATGGCCAGCCTCTGAATTTAAATCCCTGTTGCTTTGCTGACTGAGCTGCAAGGCCAGATGGTCATGGGAGTACCCAGCTCCATACCCTCAAGTTAACTCTCTATTTCTAATTCTCTGCACTCCTTATTCTCTTCCCTCTTTTCCCTACCTTAATTAGTAACTTAATTAGGCAACTCAATGCATAGCTGAAATGATTGATACTTATAGTGATAGATGCCTATGGAGTAAAATAGGGAAAAACCCTACAGGGCCACTGCATAACCTGTTACCTCCTACCAGTGCGTAATCTGTTACCTCCCAACTGCACACAGGAAACTTGCGAGAGAGGGCTTAACATTGTTCTGCCGCATGTTAAGACAGAGCCCTTTAAAAAAAGTTTTGTAAATAGATGCCTTTTCAAACTTTATAATAATAATCTACTTCATTTTATAAATAGGCCATTTATACCTTTTTTTAGTTACACCTTTTTTCATTGTAAATTCAAATGGCTGTTTTGAATTCTATTTTTAGTAAAGACCCTTATTTAATGAAGTCCATAAGTAATTTTCTGCTGGGATGTCATACCCTGATACCCTCCTGATATAAAACCTTACTAAAACCCCTGCTTTAATTCATCCTATCTACTTTAATGAAACATGCAGCCATGTAATGATATCCCTCCTTGTCATCAGATGCAAATGGAGATACAGCTTCGCCATTCTCTTCAGATTACACAGAAGAAGACAGTGACAGAAGAGGAGATTCAGCAACAGCTGGACTAAGAGGTTTGTGTTTCTTCATGTATATTACATGTTGACTTTGTAATGGACGTGTGCACTGATCATGGTGCAGAAGAGAAACAAAGCTGTTGAGGGAGTGATTGACCTTTTTCTGGATTAAGACTATATGCCAGATTATTACAGAGTAGCCATTCTGACCTTACCTAAATAAAACCCCTTAAACAATAATTCAATTTATGGAATAACTTAATCCCTGGATGAATTTCCTTCAGTGTTGAGCTGTTTTCCGTTGTATAAAGGTTAGCAAAGGCTTATACCTAGACCATTTGTAGTACATGTATCAAACTCTATCAGTGAATCACAAAATTAAGATCAATAATGTTTATTAATTTAGGTTTATCGGTCTACATCAGATTTGCTGAAGGGCTTTCTGATATAAATTTCTTTTGACTGTCCGTACTGGGGTAACAACATGTTTAAAGCTCAGGCACCTAACTACCTCCTTTTTTTACTGCTCCTGTATATATTTTTCCTGTGTGGCAAAGAAAGTATAAACATTGATTTTTTGATTGACCGATTTCTTCTTTTGTTGTTCATGTCATCAATGCATCTGTTTATATCATTTCGCTGTCCAAGTGTTCTTATTAACAGTACTGTGATAATAGTGAAACAGAGCACTTCCTGTCTTTAAACTCTAAACCTTTGGGAATGCTTTATTAGCTTCTATGCGAAAATCTTCTCAATGTAGGTTATTTCTGTAGTCAGATATGGTTACCTTAGCTTTCAGATCATACAGCATTCCCTGTTGCATTCCTCCTCTGGGTGACTCTATAAAAGGTTTTTTAAGGATGGTGCCTACTAAATACAAAGGTTTTTGTGCAAGATTAGGACCACGTGGAAAAAGTAGATCTTTGTAAGGGCTATTGGAATCCACAAAGAAAAATTGGGGTAGCCACGCATTTTTTCGAGATAATCCGCCTTGAATCTCATCAAAAATGCTGACATCAGCATTTTTCTGAAAAAAGAAGGAAAGGATATGTCTTCACAGATTTCCTCAGAGTTCGCCTTTATATACACAAAAGCGAACACATTTATAAAGATCTTAAAACTACATGGTAAATGGCAACATAAAAACCAGTTTTGGTATGTTTTTAACAACAAAATCGTTGCAGCAGCATTTTTAGCGTCTCTGACAGCCTTCCTCTGGTTCTACTAAAATTTAGTCTAAATATCTTCTGCTCACAACCAGAAACTAATCACGTGTTGAATAGGCTTGCCACTTCCATTTCATAACATAAAATGTGGGGTAACCACTCACGCGTTTTTTTAAAGTTATTGATCTTTTTTGGAAACTTTTACGGTGCCCGTTACATTTTTTCCTGTCACCTCCCCAGTAAGTAAAACATTTACGTATCTCATACTTGTTTTGCGCACGCACTACGCCATCTGCAGGTGCAAGTTTATAATTGGATTTCAGTATAATTTTCAACGGATAAGAGCTACAACCTTGGTCACAAGGGTTGGAAAAAAAATCATTCTATACACATTTTGCCCCTCCCCACCCCTGCGCAATGTTGACAAAACACTTTCACCTGACACAAGTTTGCATTTTACCATTTTCCAACATTGGAAGGGGGAATGGGGGTGTTGACACTTATTCTGTAGGCATTACGATTATGATTTCATGTTTTTGGCATTTTCCAACACAATTTGTCCATGATTGTCTGAGTTTTTAAATACTTTAAATGCCCATAACTTACACTGAAATTTACAAATTCGAACCAAACACGGCACACGCACTATCTATCACTTGCTCAATAAAATGACTGCCCATATCTGGTTGTTACCTAATTCCCTAACTTGATTTGTTGATTTCGTTTTCCCTCAAAATTGAGGTTTTTAGCGTTTCTAACTCATGTAACAAGCAATAAAATATATCTATGCTAAAAATATCTCTAGAAAGGCCCATTTTCCTCTAAAACGATGTTCGTAGGTAAAACGGTTTTTGAAGAAGGAACAAAGAACAACATGCACTTGTTGTGTTCTGGCGAGAATTGCGTTGAAAAACACGCTGATTAATGTCAAAAGGCTAGCATATCTTATATATCTTGTCAGAACTGCTCCATAGAATTGACTGACGTCATTGTGACGTCACCCGTTGATCACATGATTTCCATTTAACCCCTATTTCATGTTTAGCTTCAGGTTGTTACAGAAGCCAAGTATCGCTATGATTGGTCAAACCAAAAGCGTTTACATAGTTCCCCCCTCAGACAACCTTAGTCACAAGGGTTGGAAAAGAATCATTCTATACACATTTTGTCCCCCCCCCCCACCCCCACCCCTGTGCAATGTTGACAAAACACTTTCATCTGACACAAGTTTGCATTTTACCATTTTCCAACATTGGAAGGGGGAATGGGGGTGTTGACACTTACTCTGTAGGCATTACGATTATGATTTCATGTTTTTGGCATTTTCCAGCACAATTTGTCCATGATTGTAGTTTTTCAGCTGGAAGACATTAACAGTTAGTGGTTAGCAATATACTGCTATTCTGGTGTTCCTGGTTTAAGTACAGGTTCATTAAACTTGATTTGGCCACAGTAGGAAAATTTTGCTTTCATTTTAGTTGTGTACTTGGTAGCGTAGTTGATTGCGTCACTGTCGACCCAGCGCACGTGGCACTTAAACCATGCCTTGCGTGATGCGCAGAACGTGTGCGCACTGACAAAAGTAGGCACCGTCCTTAAAAGACTTGTTTATTTAGCAGTCGCGCACGGTCAAGAAAGCGACGGGTCTAGGGTCGAGAATGTCAGCCCTTTTTGCTTCTCTTAGCCGGCTGGGGCCTTGGCACGAGAATCGATTCTAGTGCCAAGGCCTCAGCCGGCTAAGAGAAGTGAAAAGGGCTATGGGGTCGAGAATGTGCTCCTCGCACCCAGGATTTCGCACGGCCATTTTTAAACTCGTGAATACGCAAAGTGTAGAAACGTGTTTGTTGCGGGAACTACGATATGCAAATGTGTCACTCACTCACTCAGGTCTAGACGCTGTTTGTAATTAGTCGGGCCAAACGAGAGCACCTGAGCCCAACGCCATGTTGGAATAGTAACCAAGGCCGAAGCCTTATTGGAATAGTAACCGAGCTCAACGCCATATTGGAATAGTAACCATGCATGCGGTCAGTGTTAGCCTCGCTATTATGTTTGCGTGGTTACAACTCGATGCATGCATCGAGCCAGCCCGAATGATGATTTTGTAGCTTTTAGACGACCATCAATATTAGGTCTTTCGCTAAATTGAAGTGGAGTTGACTTCGAATGTTCGAATTAGTACTACGGCCAACTTGAGGGCTGAATTTCACGAGCATTTTACTCGTCCAGGCATTAAAAATGACCAGGAGATGTGCATTTGTTTGCTGGAAAGTGACCTGAAAATGAGTAAATCTCATGCTAATGTGGTAGGCTTTGATGAGAATGTGTCTTATTCATCGACCTTCCTGAACTTATATGAGCAAAACGAACAATTTTTAATGAACGAAACAGCTATTGAAAACAAGACAAACATCGGCACCATTATTTAATACTGTAATTTCGTTTTTATAATTTAGTAACATCTAAACTTTAGGCCAGCCGAAGTATCGTTTTAAATATAAACTAAGCTTACGACGTTAATCAACAATGATTTAGATAAACATATACAGGCAAAAACTAGCGATAGACAAATCCGATGTTTCGGCGACATCTTGGCGCCATTGTCAAGGGAAACTAATTAAATGTGCGATTTCAAGAGTAACTAAGAGTTCAGAGTTACTAATTTGCATGAGTTAGACAAAGACCTTAGCGTGAACTGAGTCTGATTGTACATTTAAACACGGTCGTAATTGTTTAATGAGTAACATCTCATTAGTGAGACAATCAAACTTGTTGTGGCATTTTTTCGACACGCTAAAACAATTGCAAAGGTCATCCGGAATCCTGCCTGCGTGTCTATTATCATAGTGATTGCGTACTGACGAGGTCTTGCTTCTATGTCCATCAACGTGTACGAACAGATGGCCATGGGTGTAACCAACATAACCAGCATCACACTGGTCACACTTGAAGTTATACACAATGCATTGTTGATCAATGAGCTGAGGCTTAGGTTCGCTTGTCGGGAACTCCTGGGCAATCTTGCGGCTCGTAAACACCAGTTGAACACTAGTCTGCAGCTTCACACTGAGATCTTTTAACTGTCTTCACGATATTAACAGACTCCTGGTCTTTAAAGGGTATGACAACCTGAGTAGTGTTTTCTGTCGTAGATCTGGACCGTAATGAGGGCTGGTCAGCGACCTTTAAATTTAGGAAGGTTTTAACAGTGGAGTCAACAAGGTGCTTGGGATATTTCCGTTTAGCGAAAACAGACTTCAGTCGTTCACACTCCCCAGTGAAGTAGGACCATGACGAAGACAGGCGATGTGCGCGATCGAGCATAGTTGTCAATAGGCCGCGTTTGTACCCATTATCGACATGACTGTGGTAATGGAGAAGCAGACCACTGTTTGTTGGCTTCACGAACACTTTAGTTTCAATACGGGGCGCTCTGTTTAGGAGTTGAGTACCGAGAAAGGGAAACATTCCATCATTTTTGACCTCCATAGTGAACTTGATGAGGTGAGCGTGGTTGAGGGTGTTGAGAAAGTCCCTAGCTGTAGACAAATCGGGCATCACGGTGAGTGTCGTCAACATATCGACGATAGTAAGGTGGCAGCTTACCCTCAACATCTAATTTCTCTTCAATAGACGACATGAATATGTTGGCTAGCAAGGGCCCAAGGGGAGACCCCATCGCTACTCCGTCGATCTGAGGACACATCATAGGACACCAGCAAGTCACCAGGTGTTATGTTGAGGTCTCGCGGTAGTTCGTTCACAAAATCGAAAATGTCCATGACTGTGTACTGATTTAACGACAACGGTTTGAGCTTGTTGTCCAACCATTTCGCCAATGGTCTGATGTGTCCTCTTTGTTCACGAATGTACCTTTGGATGAAACCATTACGATTCTCGCAGACAGAGCCTTTAGAAACAACTGGATTAATTCCAAGTATGATTTGAACATTTCAAAGCAGGACCTTATTGATCTTTTGGGTGTGGCCACCAAGGGGCAGCTTTTCCAATTTAATGGATCCCTGTATGAACAGATCGACGGGGGGCGATGGGGTCCCCCCTTGGGCCCTTGCTAGCCAACGTATTCATGTCGTCTATTGAAGAGAAATTAGATGTTGAGGGTAAGCTGCCACAACAAGTTTGATTGTCTCATTAATGAGATGTTACTCATTAAACAATTACGACCGTGTTTAAATGTACAATCAGACTCAGTTCGCGCTAAGGTCTTTGTCTAACTTATGCAAATTAGTAACTCTAAACTCTTAGCTACTCTTGAAATCGCATATTTAATTAGTTTCCCTTGACAATGGCGCCAAGATGTCGCCGAAACGTCGGATTTGTCTATCGTTAGTTTTTGCCTGTATATGCTTACGACGTTGTGTCAGCATTGCAGAAGTCTTTGACTTATTATCGTTTTACTTTTCAAGTTTGGCTCATTAGATCTCCTGTGAGATCCAACGTTCAATCAAGCAGGACCTTTGTTCACAGCTTTGCAGTTTATAGCACTTAAGTTCTCCATGTTGACTTAGTTGTCCACGTTCAACCAACATCGATTTAAGTTTAGATTAAAGTTGTGTTCCCTATACTTGTCTTGTTTATTTTATTACTTTGATCTGAACTCTGAGTGGGATGTGAAATGCACATAAACTTGGAAAAAGTTCCCAAATACTTGATTTTGATAAGCTTAAATGATTTTTATCCTGTCTTTTGTTTACACTTTTGCTTCCTGATTGAAAAGATAACAAGGGGAAAGAAACCCCCTGTGAGCTTGAATTTTTTGGATCAACACTGAAAATGTTTGCAAAAGAGGCTACTTATTTTGATGTATTTTACATGTAATATATATAGAGAAAAGTGGTCCCACATTGGAAAAGAAGGCTGTCTCATAAGAAACCTTACCTATAGCCTTGAGTGAAATGCAATGAAAAAGGTCTGTAAGCTCATACAACTTGAATACATGTAAATTTTCCCAACAGGCAGACAAAGAGTACTCTATGAATTTTTTGGCAGGAGTGTCCTCTGTGACCCAAGAACCCTTAACCTTTACCACTCCATGTTCAGCTGCAATTTTGCCACCCTAGCTATTCTGGACGTATGTGTTTGTAATAGGTGTGCAACAAAAACCAACGAAAAAAGTGCGACCTTGCGTGGTACGAACCCAGCTTATTTTAACATCCTTTAATAATACACCAATAACTGCAAGTTCACCAACATGTTTCATCTCTAGCTTACTTAATCCACGAGTTTAGCCATAGGTCTCCTTTGATTTTCTCATGGTTTTCTTTCGCATCATGCACGACGGACTAAGCGAAAGAGGGACTACTCGAAGTCTAGAAAGGTCTAGAACCAATCAGTGAACCAATCAAAAAGTGAGAATAAAGCATGCTGTTCCAGCCAGTCAGAGCGTGCGTTATATGGAAACCCTATTAAATTTGTTAAATGTTACATAGTTGTCATAAATTATGAGTTGGGTACAACCTTATTCCCAGGGTCCTCTCTCTTTACTTTCTAGAGGGAGGAAGAGAGAGGACCCTGAGAACAAGGTTGAGTTGGGTACATCACCACTGTCAAATTTAAGTGCATTGTGGGATGGTAGTTACTCGTACTACACTGAGTTGAAGCACTCGAGTTGAAGCGCTTGAACAGCGCTTGAAAGCGCTGAGTTGAACCATGGCTGCAGTATTTAAGGGAAGGTACGTGTTTAATAGGGGGGGTGGGCTGGGGCTTCGGAGGGGAGGGTCATTAGTAATTTTTTTACAAATTGGGGAGGGTCAAACCTGTTTTACTCGCAACCGGGGGAGGGTCACAGTTATTTCTGGCAAGGAAAAAATTACTCCATGTCGCTTAGTTGACTCTTATTTGTTAACAAACACGCGAAGTGTATAAAACCTAAACTAGTATATACAAGCAAAGCTACCAGTCAAGATTAAGCTAAATTATTTACAGGTGTTGAAATATTATATCAAAAAACTATCTTGTCCCAACTAACATAATTGTCTCTCTCGACCAGCGCCCACTTTCATCCATATTTTGACAGCGCTAATGTTTCCGTGCGGAGTTCTGGTGTAAAATCAGTCTCAGGTAACAATTTGATACTTAAGCTACTCGGGCTTAAACTGACAACTCGATCTACCACATCACTTTGCGAGTCAGTTTCAACCTCGAAAAGTGATGAGGTCACTTGTTGCTGCACATTTCTTAGTGGGGGTTGCCGAGGTTGTTGACACTCCATTGAATCGTACAGCAAGCTGCCAATGTGCGCTTTATCACCCACTTGATTTCAATATGTTAGTGATTTTTAGTGTGAAAAACATTAAACGAGACAAGGAACTCAACCTAACATAATTAAATGCTGGCTGGATTATGCAGATGATCAGGCACCTGCATGAGCAAATATCCAAATGAAATGTCAAAGGTGGCCAGAAAGGTCTTTAATATTGAGAAGGTCTGGAACCCAGTATGTTGCCATGGCGACAAAACTGTTTTAACAGCTCATATATATTGTGGAGCACATTTAGTAGAATCTTACTGTAAAGAATCAAACCTTTCTGATCTAAATTGGCTGAGATATCTTTCTTCATCATATTTATTCAATTTTTGGTTGAGTGTATGATGTCATCACTTGGCTAGTTTGCATATTTTGAAAACTGGTATAAATCTGGAACGAAAAGCGATATTTGAAAATAGTAAACAGCATTTTTTCTTCTCATACAGACTACTTGTTTATGTTTTAAAATGGCTTAGATAAGAAAGATGTGGATTTCGTCATAGTAGCACGTTAATGTGATTTAAAATTCATCAAATTTGGCAGGTCTCACATTGCAATTTAGGGAAATATTATTGGCTTAGTCATCAGTCAGGGTCTAGAGATTTGAATTGTGAATTGTTGTGAAGAAAGCTACCTTTTTTGGTGCAAAGTCTGAAGGACAAAGTACTATGTATTAAGGTTATTAGAGTATTAGGAAAGGTACTTCAAGTAAGTGCCATGCTAGTTCCTGATCAAATTCACACGTGCGTCATATGTCAATATGCTTGTCACTTGGACAAAATATGATTACATATGAAAAGACCTTATCAAAAATCTGTTAACTTTTTTTTTGGTAATGTTAACTTCATGTAGGGGTGAAGTGGGAGTATATGGAGAGATTGAACTCCCTCGCAGTGCAGGTGAGGCAAGTGGCCCTTTAAAAATACTAAGAAATTGCCTCTTTCCCACTCCCCAAGAATTTTTGGATCATGTGTGTACTAAAGGCATCTGCAGTCAAGTGTCGATTGATACCCTCAAATGATACCCTTGATCAATACCCTCGATCAATCCTTGATTGATGCTTGATTGACACTCCATCGACACCTCTGTTGACACTTAATGGACACTCCATGGACACCTTGGTCAAGAGTCAACCAAATTTTTGATCCATTCAGATAAGTTGGTCGACACTTGGCCGATTATCGACCGACTGTTGATCAAGTGTCCATAGAGTATCGACTGAGTATTGATCAGGATGTTGATTGAGTATTGATCAAGATGTCGATCAAGGGTATCGATCAAGACTATCGATCGACATTTGACTACGGATACCTTTTAAGTATGCATGATCTGGATTTTTTTGGTACTCACTGTGATTTGAATTGGGCATTTGTATATTGTAGGGGGTAGTCTATTAAAAAGGTTTTTTTTAACTGCAGCATCCAAAACGAACATGGCATTGTGTCCAAAAAGTATACATAATAGAGACAAGAAGCGAGGAAAGGATTAGAATTAGAGAACTAACTCTAGGGTATGGAGCTGGGTACACCTACGAATATCTGGCCTTGCAGCTCAGTTAGCATGGCAACAGGGATTTAAATTCAGAAGCCAGACAACATCAAGGTATTTTCATTTCATTGCTTCAAGTGGTCCTCATTTCCTTTCTAGAAGGAAATACATGGGCTTATTAGATAGATGACTAATTACTAAAAGTAGAAGTCAAATGTACCTTGTTTAAGGGCTGGTTCTGATGTATGCTGCCTTAATTTTCGCTTTGCCTTCATTGACTTGCCTCGATTATCGCAACTTGAACATGTCGCTTCACGTTTCTTTCTTCTCCAGAAGCCTTTTTTGAACTTCTGTGAAGCTTAAAAAGAAGGAATCAAAACAGGTTTCTCAATAACAATGATCACAACATTTAAGTCCATGAATGCTGCTATTGAAAACAAAGAGTATATAAATTATCAGAATTCTGTAGCCAGACTAAATAAATTATGATAAAAACTGAAATAACCTAAAGATTTAAGTTGAAGAAATGTGACATACATATTCCATTACAATGTTACATGCCATTATTAAAAATGTGCAGCATAATCCAAAATTCTTGTCCACTGCTACCTCAAGAGGACGAGGAAGATTGGTTAAGGATCTGAACTATAAAGCACCACTTAAAGTTAAGCAGTTTTTATCAGATCCTACTTCACAACAGTGTGATCTCTGCATTTAAAAATATTGCACCTGATGGAAACCTCTTGCAGAGAGTCTGACCTCCCTCCCCTCCTTGGGTGACTGCTGTGCATATCATTGTTGCAGTCAGGCTCACTTCTTATTGCTAAACAGAACTACTTGTTAGCTTCATCTGTGAATAGATACTGGATAGCTTATAATCCTGACCTTCATTTCCCCAGTTCAAATCATATACAGCAGCAAAATCAATGTATAAAATTGCACTATTAAGAAATTCAATTGAAAGGAGTTTGACACAAACATGTTGGATACTTTCTCTCTTTTTTTCCTTAACACAAACTTGAAGAATTCAGTAGGTACTGAAGAATTTTATAAAGTTTACAGCAGAACTAGTGGATACATGTATACTTTTTCAACAGCTTCCTCAGTTGACAATCAGCTTAGCACACAAATTCACATATTACAGCAAGCACATGAAACGGTCGTACCAAAATATTGCGCTTTGAAGCTAAATTGTTTCATCAAAAAGCCTCAGGTTTCCAAAATTTCAGGGCTGAATTAAGGTGGATGTAATACCTCCACTCTTCTGCTCTGATGATGTTGCCAAACAGGGTTAGAGTGTTATTACATTAATATAAAATGATATTCCCAAAACTAACAAAAATGTAACAGAAAAATCTTTGAACAGGTTTGATTTTGTTCAAAGAGGGTCTACCCTTAAAATTAGGTTTTTCCAGAGTTAAATACCCAAATTCAAACATGTTATTGCTGAATGACACGTCTTAGTTTAGCCAAGGCTCTATGCAAAAGTTATGACCCAAAATAATTTCTTACAGATGAGTAAACCCAAAATTATAATAGTGCCACCTTAACTTGATAGAGAGGGAGGGCTAAGTGTACAGTACAAGTGTTTATACAATGCAATGTGCCCAGTTCACTATTTTCACGAGTTGTCTAATGTTTATTTGCCATGGAAACTTTAACAGCTCTTACAATAAATATACATGTTAAAAAAGCAGTGCTGGAAAATCCCCTGGAGAAGATGGCTCCACAGTTGAGTTTTATTCAACTTTTTTTGACTTAATTGGGGATGACTTAGTTGACTGTCTTAATTATGCATACGAAAATGAACAATTATAATTATTATTGATCTCACAGCATAGAGGTGTAATAAGTTTGATACAAAAGAAGAATCTTCTCTACTAAAACTACAAAACTGGAGACCAATAACTCTCATGAATGTTGACTATAAAATTGCTTTTAAAGCTATGATAAAATAAATCAAACCAATGCTATCATCCTTGATTCACCCAGATCAAACAGGTTTTGTGAAAGGTAGATACTTTGGTGAAAATATTATGCTCATTTAAGTGATATAATGAAACTAAGAAACTCAGTTGCTCTGGTATATTGTCGCTAGATTTTCCGAAAGCCTTCGATACTTTAGAATGGTCACGCATAAGCAATGTATTAAAGATGCTTACCTTTAATTTGGTGATAGCTTAAGAAATTGGATAAAGGTACTTTATATGGAAATAGAGAGTACAGTGCTTAACAATGGTTACACAACAAATTGGTTGAAACCATCCACCAGAGTAAGGAAAGGATGTCCACTTTCACCATATCTGTTTATTCTAACTGCAGAACTTATGTCTAACAAAATTCATCAAAGTATTGATTTCAAGGGAATGTCTGTGTTTGAAAAGGAAATCAAAGTCAGTCAATTTGCTAATGACACCAACCTTTTTTGTGCCAATCTGTTTTCTGTGGAAAAAGCATTCCAAATTGCAGCAGATTTTGGTGCAATTTCTGGTCTTAAGTTAAATATAACGAAAACTAAAGCTATGTGGCTGGGGAAATGGGGGAATAATAAGAACAAGTCATTGCATTTAAAATGGGTTAATAGCCCAACAAGAATTTTGGGTATTTACTTTTCCTACATCGAAAAAGGAAACAATGAAATGAATTTCAGCCTAATAAAGATAAATAATATATAAACGGCAAGCAAAGTTAGCTATATGGAGATCACAAGATTTGGTAAAACCATGATAATCACAGTGCTTGGGGTATCATCTTTAATATATTCAGCTTCAAACATCAATGTACCAAACGATTTTTCCAGCAATGTCAAGAGAAGGCTGTTTTGTTTTCTGTGAAAAAAATACAAGGGACAAAACAAAAAGAGAGGGATTTATACCAAGATTATGACAATGATGGGCTGCGTATGACAGACTTCGAAACAATGATAAAAGCGTTAAGGATATCATGGATTCTGAGACTGTTGCAAAATAGCCAATCAAATTGGAAAGTTACTCCAGATCATTTTTTAAAAACTTATGGAGGACTTTGGTTTCTTTTGACATGTAAAGGACTTTGAAAATTTGTTCCTATTTTACAAGGACATCCTGCTGCATGTCCATGAACTGAAGACACTTTATGGATGTGATGTGGGAGATACAATCTTATTTAATAATGAAGAAATTTGTATCAAAGGTAAAACTTTCTTCTGGAAGGAATGGTTTACGAAAGGCATTAAAAGAATTGAAAACCTTTTAGATGACCAGGGGCAAGTCCTGCCCTTTCCTGTCTTTCAAATATTTGTTGAAGAAAACCTCCTTCCTTCACTATTACCAAGTTATTTCTGCTATTCCAGGTCACCTCCTGACAAAAGCAAAAATCCAAGGATTTAACATCTAAAAGTATTAGTCATGAGGACCCGGAATCCTTCCATCTAACTGAAAATGTAAATATAAATTTGCTTGAGACAAAGTTAAAAGACTTCAATTGGCTAATTATTCATCTGAAATATAATGATCAGCATGCACGTCCAAGGTGATGGAACACAACTATTACAGAAGACAAAACAAACTGGGGAAAGATATTTAGATCAGTTCAAAAAGTATGCAAGGAAAACAAGTTAAGAAAATTCCACTTCAAATTCATTCACAGAGTTGTTGTCACAAAGAAGGAACTGTTCCAATTTAACATCAAACCATCAAACCCATTTTCTATTTTTTCCCTCTCTTGCAATCTTTGTTGTTTTTTTTGTTTCCTTTAAAAAATTTCCACCAAAACAGGAAGATTTTTTTTACTCACAGTGTCTATGGTGCAGGAGGGTAGATCAATTTTCTTTCTTTTTCGAGGAACTTTTGCAGGTTTGAAGGGTCTAATTCCCTAGTTTATCAGCTGATGATCAAAAGGTGATGAAGTCACAAATCACACTGCCACGACCAAGCACCCTCAAGGCCATGCAGTTTTGGTCGGTTTATGAGTCATGGGTAAAAATCAGTTAGATAATAACAAAATCTCTTTTTAGAAGTAAGCTTCACTGCATGTTCCTCAGATTGTATTTTGATTCACCTTTCAGGCTCATTAAAAACATACCACAGCTATTAAAATCTATTTAAGCTTATACTCAGCACAATAATTAATGAAACATTCAGTAAACTTTCTTTCATGAACTTCAATCATTTGATTGATTTCACTTGGGTCTGGCAATAAATCATATCACAATCTAACTCATTCAAACAATTTGCCAATCAAACACATTAAATGTTCAATATTTGATTGAATGTTTATTCAATCAATCATTAAATCATAAATCAAGCATCACAGTTGATATGCAATTAATATCATATAACATAACAATGTAACCTGTCTGAACAGGAAATATCAAAAGCATGATTAATCAAGCAAGGATCATAACTTCAAAAGTAAACAAATTTAAGCTGTAAAATCATCCAGTTGTTGATTCAAAGTGTTCTATTAAGCAAAGTTAGGTCTTGAAGTTAGGTTAAGCAATTGCAAGGGGGTCTTGGGTCTTAACACTAGCCATTACTCCTGACCTTAACATTTAAGGCACTCCATGCTGAATCAACCAATGTTAAAAGGGACTGAACAACTTGAACTAGTGCATTTTCATGAAAAAGAAAAATTCACCACTACATAGTTGGACAGCCTCAAGTGGCATGAAAAAGTAAAAAGCTCATAATTTGATAATAATTTTCTCATCTATTAACACCTGCAGATCAGAGGTTAAGAAAGGCACTGTGAGAGAAAGCTGTGTTCCTAAGGACACAACACAATGACCCCAGCCAGGGCATAAATCCAGCCTGCTTGATCCAGACTCCTGCACACTCAAAACTATTAAACCAGTGTACCCACATTACTTTAATTAAATATGTAGAAAAATTAATAGTTACCATTAATGTAACAGAACTTCTCCGCCAAGTTTCTGCGCTGGACTAGATCATCTAATAACCCGTCACACAAAGCCTGGTAGGTTGCATCAGAACCTTTCTCTTGTCTCCAGTGTTTTAACATCTGGTATCCCTTTTCAGACAGTTGGTCATGACATTGACGTATTCCTTCGAGTTTTGCATCAGTGACACCTAGGCGACGCCCAAGTTTTATCCAATCTTGTGCAATGTCAGCACCCAGTTTTTCTAATTCATCATCTGTGGGTGTGCCGTGCTTTACTACAAAAAGAAATAATTCAGTACAAATAACTTGTTGTTGTTGTTGTTGTTGTCACTCACAATGCTTTAGAATGAGGACTTCCAGTCTTAAACATTGTGTAAGAGACACCCACCCCAGTAATGTTCAGAGATGTCAGAGATAATTTTCAGTAAAAACCTGTATATACATGGATTTTACAAAAGAAAACAAATATCTTTGTGTGGCTTATTTTGCTCGTATGATGATAAATGGCCATAACATATCCTCAGGTTCGTTCTGTGAATTGAAGGTAAGTTAATGCTAAGCTTAGGTTAAATTGACTTTAAGGAAAGCCATTTCGCACCTCAAAACCAACAAAAAGGATGCTAAGCAGGAGTTAAACTCCCTTAACTTGAGGTTAACTAGCTGGCCCAACCATCCCTGCTTTGAGCTATGCAATTTTGCCTGTGGGTTAACAAACCTTAAGAAATTTAACCTCCAGATTAGCTCTATACACCCAAGGTTAATTTAACCCTCTTGAATAACCAGGCCCTGGCTCTAATACACCTGACTTCCTTCAAGTGGTAATTCAAACATTGCACAATAATCATGCACTTGAACAACAACAGAAACAGACACATTAGGGGCACTTATACAATGAAAATAAGCTGTAGCTTACACAAGATGCAAACTTGCATAAAATGGTACATTTTAACCTATTCACGTCTTACACAAGCTACAGATTACATAAGCTGCAGATTACATAAGTTGCAGCTTACACTGTATAAGAAAAGAGACCTTTTGAACTTGGGTTATATAAAATGCTAAGCCACTTGTATAAATAGTATTGTGGCTTGGTTGCAGCTTATGTAAGAGACGAACTCACACTGCACAAGGGCAAGGTTTTCCCAATTCCATGATTGCTATGACAACCAATACAAAATCGAGGCATCAGTTGTGAATAAGCCACCAACCATTTAAACAAGCACTTTGCCTCTTATATAAGCAGTGCTCATATAAATGGTCCAGTTCGTGTCTTATGTAAGCTGTGGCTTGTGTAAGCCATGACTTATTTTTATTGTATAAATGGCCAGGCTATTGCAGCAACCTTCAAATTAATAGCAAGAGTTTATTGTTTATAGCAGGTTAGTTCAGATTATATCTTCTGATCAACATAACAATTTTAATGCCAGGATATCTTGCTATTCACAGAATGATTTAGAAAATTAAATAAGAAAATTAATAAACAAACTAATTAATTAGGATAATAAGCTGTAATAAGATATCTAGAAGAATGTCTGATGCTGAGGACACGATATACAAATCTGTCTGTGTAAAATAAATACTGCAGACTGCGAACTGCAGACCAGGGGTAAAGTGCAGACTGCTGCAGAGCAGGGGTAAAATGCAGACTGCAGACTGTAGCCTTTTTAAGTATTATTTCCATTATTTTTTTAAGTTATTTCCATTATCACGTGCTGACCGTAAACAGAATTATTCACTCAGGCTAATTGCAGTCACTGTGAAAGTCTGCAATCCGGTTAGCCTGAATATCACTCCGGTTGACCTGAATATCACTCCAGCTTAGTTAGCAGCGTGAATGTAACTCAGGTTAGCCTAAATACCACTCCGGTTAGCCTGTTTAGGATTAGCTCTCAATGATGGAAATAGTAACATGATTCAGTTAAAAAGTCTACAGTCTGCAGTCTTCATTTTACCCCTGGTCTGCAGTCTACAGTCCGCAGCCTTCGTTTTACACTGACCGATATACAAATCAGGTAATTCTGCTCTTCTAACTCTATTGGCTTTTTACTTTGCTCTTCAAAAAAAAGTGGCAGATACAAATAATACAATGATACTTACATCGGCAGGGGTAATTTGCAGAACACCGCGACCGCCGAATGCCGAATGCACTGTTTGCTTGCGGTTAGTTTCACTTATATTCGCTTGCGGTTAGCTTTTATTTGTTGGACAGGGCCATATGCAATATAGTGCTGTTCTTGACAAACAAAAGCCAACCGCAAGCACACATGAGTGAAACTAAAAAACCGCCAGCAAACAGTCCATTTGGCGTTCGACGTTCGGCGTTCAGCGGTCGACGTTCGGCAAAAACTTACTTGTCTTCCTTGAGGAGCAGTCGGAAGAAGTTCCTGCCATCGTATAGCTCCGTCAAACTTTTTCCATGGGAGACCCAAGGCTGCGTCCTGTAAAATGTTATGGAGAATAGGAACTGAAATTGATCAGATATCAATCAAGTTTAATGAATTAAGTTTCAGTGTCATTTTTTCCTTATCCTGGGGTGTTTAGGTGTGATTTGAAAGAATTTACAGAGTTAAGATGTAAGCTTATTTACATACATAAATTTCTACTCACTGAACTCACAATGTAAGGCCTGCCGATTCTCTTGCTGCAAACTAATTAGGCATACTTTCCGATTTTTACCGCGAGAAGCTGACTTCAGAAAGTTTCGAAAGATTCCTTCAGAGACGAAGGCCGGAAGTAAGTCTCATATCGCAGTGGCTTGTGGGACCGTTAGATCATCACACCCTTTGAAACGTCTCAGCGGATTGGCTGAGAAAGTGTACAAACAATAGTAACAATATGGATCCAATGAAATTAGAGGTTATAGAGACAACTGTGATATTGTTTATTATAAAAATCTGATAGGTTGTACATGAACGATTGACAAATTGACGTCAGGTTTCTCTTGCGTATTTCCTGTTATTGATCATCAATTTCGACATAACATTGTCAAAACACGAGGCGTTTGCCGAGTGGATCCGCAGACTACTTTGACCTCATATCTTCAAAATAATTTATTTATATATAAAACTAGACGCTTTGCTGCGTGTACCCAGGCAGTCGTTATACTGAGGAGCACTAGGTATATTGCAGTTGAGCTAAATGCTCTGCATTTGAAGTCGTACGAAGTTCAATAGAATCGATGTGCTCAAGCCATTCTTGGAATCGATTAATGATGGTAATAGGACTGAGTGTAGTCCAATTCGGTCTGTAATCATACGAGTGATTAACAAAATCGGACGACCGCGAAGCGGGAGTCCGATTTGTTAATCACGAGTATGATTACAGACTGAATTGGATGACACGATGTCCTGTTACCAATTAATCAAAACTATGACAAAATTCGAGAAACGAACGAACCATCGATTGATCGCTGAACGGTTAAACGTCGTTATGAATGCTGAAAAACACTGCAGTTTACTTACAAAGTGCACCTCAACAGCGCGCGCAAAATGACGCGTACTGTCCAATTACAAGCATGACGCGTACACTGTCCAATTAATGCTCAAATCGGGCTGCTGATAGCCAATCACGTTCGAGAATTTTGTTATAGTTTTGATTAATAACTTATTACTCGTTTACAGGCCTTTAGGGCGTGAAATGAGTCAAGGTCATTATATCAGCGTATAAACGTTTCAGTCTATTTTCCTTAGCCTTTGTCGTCGTGGTCGTGGTCGTTGTTGTTATTATTATTATTATTATTTGCGTTTCTCGAGCAAGCGAGACATTTTAAATTTCAGAGTTATGGCGGTGCTTGACATAGGGCTACGAATGCGTTTGTCGAAAAACATATACTTATCTCGTGATTTTTAGCCCATTCAGAAGTTAAAGTATTAGGAAAAGTGCTTATGTAAATGCTTCTTTGTTCAGTACAGATAATCAGTCGCCTAGATAGCCAAAGTTAGTACCAGATGTTTATAAACAATTATCGGGTTCGGTTTTTCTGATATTCAGCATAATCAAGGTCGAGGTAGGGGTTATCAGCCGAAGCCGAAGGATGCGTGAGGCTGATATTCCTTACCGAGATGATGATGTATTACAGCTATACAAAGATGGATATTTGCCCTAAGACTCTCTATTACTCGACGATTTTCGATTCAGTGTTGACCGAGTAGAATGCCATTTCTTTCTCAATCTAGTTACTGCTGTGGACTTAGTGAACATTGCGGATTATTATCGTTACTAAAACGCGATATATTTTCTCTTCAGTGGGACGCCAAAATGCCCTCCGCTTTTGCCGTGCTTCTAATTCTGACATTTGTTTCGAAAGCGTCCACATGTGATGGTGTTCGACTTGCAAACTACATTCCTACATCGCAAGAATACCTTGCTGGACGTGGCTCATAAATGCCATGCAAAAATTGTGATTTTTTGATCGTTTTAGCGTAATACGGTGACTCATAAGTGCCATGCAAAAATTGTGATTTTGTTATCGTTTTAGCGACTTTTTTTAGCGGCTTTTTTAGCCACTTTTTTAGCGACTTTTTTGGCGACCGTTGCCGTAATGCAGGCTCAAGTTACTTCTCGATAGAAGATGTTTACCAGAACACAGAAATTAAATAGTGTTATAAATGATTATGTTTTAGGGATGATCAAACATGTTTGGCAATAACTGAGTACAGACCCTTCATACACAAATTGTCAACAAACTTATAAAAAAAATAAATAAATAAATAAATAAATAAATAATTAATTAATTATATTCAATAATTAAAGGCGACTACATTGTGGGAGGGGTGGAGGGCTCATTGTTAGTGCGCTTTACTCCGGAGCGAGTGGTCCCCGGGTTCAAGCCCCGGCCGGGGACATTGTGTTGTGTTCATGGGCAAGACACTTTACTCTCACAGTACCTCTCTCCACCCAGATGTATAACTGGGTACCAGCGAATTTAATGCTATGGAGTAACTCTGTGATGGACTAGCATCCCATCCAGGGGGGAATAGAAATACTCCTAGTTGCTTCATGCTACAGAAACCGGGATAAACTCCGGCCTGATGGGCCACTTGGCTCGTATGTACACTTTACCTACCTTACATTGGGGTCAAAAACTGTTGTCAAACAGCATAACAAAACCATTTCATATTGCTTTTTTTGTTGTAGGACCACACAAGGGGGTACCCGAGACAGTCAGACAAACCGTGTAAGCTCTCAGGGTGTTATTTTTTTCATTATTCTAAATGTACCCCCACAGATGATTATGATGGCACTTTTAAGTCCTGTTTGATTCCGTGGCTTCTGTGCTGAACATACACCCAGTTTTTGTATGCAATAAATTGTAACCCTATGGCAAAACTCTTCCGTGTAACAGATATAAAAACACCAAGGCAATATTAAACGGAGACATAATTGTAAAAGAACTTCACAGGTGGGCTGACAGGGCTGGCATTAGATTTTGTCTTCTTGTTGTGGTTGAGGGCAATACAATGATACTCATATCAGTGGGTTGTTCTCGCCTTGTGCAACCTCGATTTTTAAGAATTCTCGTTAGCTGCCTGAGACTGAGCCGAATTCCATGGACATTAAGAAGGAAACTAAGAATTTCTGAGGCGTTGAATCCAAGTGTAAAGTAATTCTCGATTGCATCGTTACGGCTAACCGCTCGATTTACAGGCAAGTACTCGGGCATGACAGCTTCCACGGAAGAACATTGAATAAAAATGACGCTGAGTATAACGAAAATCTTCATGATCGGCTCTTCCTGTTCCAACCACGTGCACGAATTTCAACTTACCAGACGGTCACAATGTGCAACTTGAGCCCACTAAAAAAGTCGCGAAAAAAGTCGCGAAAAAAGTCGCGAAAAAAAGTCGCTAAAAAAATCGCTGAAAGAAATCGCTAAAAAAAGTCGCTAAAACGGTAAAAAACCACAATTTTTGCATGGCACTTATGAGCCACCGTATTTTTAGCGACTTTTTAGAAACAATCAGATTTGATGCCACATACTGGTGTAGGCTTGAAGAAAATCTAACGTGGTTTTATAGTAATTGTCTTTCACCAGCACTGGAACTACTGCAAAAATAAATCGTTTTAAAAATTAGCTAGACTAGGAGTTCTCAATGAGAAGTGAGTGCTGCGGTTAGTAGCGTGTTTGTATGTCAATATGACAATGGGAACTGCAACAAAAATATAACTTATTTTATTTCTTAAACAACATGGTTACATGTACTTTGAACCTATAAATGCTTGTAAGAGTAAAAAGGAACATATTCGTTTATTTCAACGCAACATGTAATGAACAGTGTTGTTTTGTATAGGTGAACTGTACTGTTTTGTATAGGTCAATATGCAATGAACAACGGGCCTTATCGTCTATAGGTGAACTAATCAGGACTATATATTTGGTCTGACAGTTTAAGTTACTTTCTTATTGTAGGTAAATACAATGTTTTTTTCAAGGCTAGTAACAGCTTGGTGTTGATCTTTAGAAGGATGAGTGACACTGCCTAACGCAACATGTAATGAACAAAGGGCCTTATCATGTATAGGTCAACTATAGCTTGTCAAGATGGAAATTGACTATATATTTGGTCGGACAATTTGGGTTACTGCTTTGGTACGCTTATTGTAGGTAACTACAATGTTGTTTAAAGCCAGTAACAGTTTAACGAAGTCATGCTTAGAAGGATCAGTCAGACCCTCTGTGTTAAACAATTGCGAGATGACTTTGTTAAAAAGTGTAAGAGACAACTTTTCCTTCTTTGGTGTGGTTAGGAAAAATACTTGAGCATAATACTGACTGGGACAAAAGTCTTTCATCTGTTGCATATTACAATTACTACAAGTAATAATGTCTGAGTTGTCATCATGTTCGATCTTCTTATTGCATTTTATACAGGCCACGTATGTGGACGTTGAAATTACACCTGCTACAGATCCTTCCACAGTTGCAGTGATAGAATCATCAGTTAATCTCGGTGCTAAAGCTAAAATATCAGTATGTGGCTCTGTTTGCTTAATGGCAGTGCC